>NW_027181748.1:16465000-16472500 GCF_028537555.1 Battus philenor | reverse complement strand
TAACCTAACCTAACCTAACCTAACCTAACCTAACCTAACCTAACCTAACCTAACCTAACCTAACCTAACCTAACCTAACCTAACCTAACCTAACCTAACCTAACCTAACCTAACCTAACCTAACCTAACCTAACCTAACCTAACCTAACCTAACCTAACCTAACCTAACCTAACCTAACCTAACCTAACCTAACCTAACCTAACCTAACCTAACCTAACCTAACCTAACCTAACCTAACCTAACCTAACCTAACCTAACCTAACCTAACCTAACCTAACCTAACCTAACCTAACCTAACCTAACCTAACCTAACCTAACCTAACCTAACCTAACCTAACCTAACCTAACCTAACCTAACCTAACCTAACCTAACCTAACCTAACCTAACCTAACCTAACCTAACCTAACCTAACCTAACCTAACCTAACCTAACCTAACCTAACCTAACCTAACCTAACCTAACCTAACCTAACCTAACCTAACCTAACCTAACCTAACCTAACCTAACCTAACCTAACCTAACCTAACCTAACCTAACCTAACCTAACCTAACCTAACCTAACCTAACCTAACCTAACCTAACCTAACCTAACCTAACCTAACCTAACCTAACCTAACCTAACCTAACCTAACCTAACCTAACCTAACCTAACCTAACCTAACCTAACCTAACCTAACCTAACCTAACCTAACCTAACCTAACCTAACCTAACCTAACCTAACCTAACCTAACCTAACCTAACCTAACCTAACCTAACCTAACCTAACCTAACCTAACCTAACCTAACCTAACCTAACCTAACCTAACCTAACCTAACCTAACCTAACCTAACCTAACCTAACCCAGTCCGCGCCGCGCTCCCGAGCAATACACACGCTCCCACGTGCCCGAGATCGTTCCGTAAAGCTCGAAAAATTAGTAAAAGTGGCATAAAGTTGAGTAATATAGAAGTGTTATATATAGAAAAAAGCGCGCTTTTACGAGGAATCGATCGGTACTAAGAAAATAAAAATCGGATTATAAACCGATTTTTAATTAAGAAAACAACGAATTAGACGCGGAGTGCGGCAACGAGAAAAGTGCGAACGCTGCAAATATTTGAGTGTAAAAGTGTGTAACGGCGATTGTAGAAAGTTGCGGAATTGTCTTCTCTACACCCCTGTGCAAGTTTCAAAATTTTCGTGCAAAAATTAGCAAAGATACAAATTTTTAAATCATTTTTTTCCGTTAAATTCTGCCCATAAATCAACAACAAGTGCCTAAAAATAGTAAATTCCAGTGAAAAATTGTGCAAAATTTTACTCAGCGAGCAACACCTCGTCCTAGGCCAGAGTTTAAGTGCCTTCACAACCAGCTAGAGGCAACCACCTGGCCAGGACAAACAAAACTCCAGTATCACACGCCCTTGAGGTACTGGATCCGGAGCCATCAGCCACCAGAGAAATACATCATTGCAAAGGGGACATTGCGGCCATTCCAAAACTGTGCGGACATTAAAGATAAGTTCATGTGTTTTAAAGTTATAGAGCTGCAAAGTTTTGCAAAGTTGACATTTGTTGATAAGGCCGAAACTAGCTAAAATCTTCATTTTTAAAATACGAAAAATAGCGCAAATTTATTTTTTAGTAACACTTTATTAGGTTAGATATTCAAATTCAGTAATTTCAGAGGCACAACAAAGGTCAAATTACTTTTCATATTACGTAAAAATAAAAATTGTAAAAATTATTGCATCTCTATAACCACTAAGTAAGAGCAGTGGTTTTTAAACCCTCTCTGATAGTTTTTTAGATTTTTACTATATCCCTTGCATGATATTTACAGCTTCTAAGTGACAATTTTATGTTTTTAACGACCTTTAGTCGATCTAGAAGTGAACGCCATTTAGTACAGTCTTCAGTGAATAGTTATATATAAATTAATACACCAATACACCGAATAAATATCAAAAATTTACATGTGCCATATCACATGCCTAGTCACTAACTCATGACGTCATAACCGAGTAGAATCATACGTCGCAAACGAGTAGCAACGTACATCAGACGCAACGAGCAGCGCCGAGGTGGCGAGAAGATACACCACGATACACAGTAACTCTGTCAACTAGGGACTTACACACATTAGCTGGTAATTTAGGCTCCGCCCACGAAAAATTGCTATTAAAATTCTAACAGGAACACCAAAAATTTAAATTTTTGCATCTCTAAAATTGTACATCAAGTAGATAAACATAGCTAGAAATTAACCAGGATACAAATAAAAATATTCACACAAAATTTAATACGAAAAATTTTTTACAAAACAAATTTTTACACTGGAAAAAATCTCAAAATTCCCAATCTAACATTTTTTAACTCAGCACAAATAAATTAAAATAGTTTTCAGATAAAATACAGGGAAAATTCGATACAAAAAGTACTCAGTAACCGTGGATTAGAACACGGGACTAGGGCGTTCCCAAGCCACGCCCCCGAAAAATTCAACCGTATTGACTGAAGACTTGTACACACTTGCGTTTAATATTTTTCTGCTGACATTTGTTGCAAAGGCCGAATCTAACCAAATCCTTATAATAAAAATACCAAAAATAGCTCAAATTCATTTTTCAGTAATACTTAATTAAATTAAATAATCAAATTAAATTTATACAAAGGCACAACAAAGGTCAAAATACGTTTCAGATTACGCAAAAAATTAAAATTGTCAAAGTTTGCTGTCTATAGTTAGTAGTTTAGAGCCGTGGTTTTTTGACCCGCTCTGATAGTTTAAGATTTTTTATATCCTGGTGTGAAATACACAGCTCCAGTTGACAATTCAACTCAATTAACGATTCATAGTAGTTCTGGCATTAGAAGCTCTTAGCACTAAGTCTTAAGTAAATATTTAAACATAAGCCAAAACATCAACACATCAAACACACATTAAAAAATTACACATACCATATCGTATGCCTATTTATTAAAAATTATTAATATATTACGTCACAACTCAGATACGGCATACGTCGCAAACGAGTAGCAACAATCGTACACGCCCCACGCGACGATCAGCGCCGCGGTGGTGGAAGGATACACCACGCAACTCACTAAACCGCGTCAACTAGTGACGTAACACGGTTGTTGGTGATTTAGGCCCCGCCCACAAATCATTGCTATTAAAATCTGACAGGAACATCGAAATTATTTAGGCCCGACCACTAAAATATTGCTATTCAAATTTTTACAGGAGCAACGAAATATAAAAAATTTTTACATCTTTCAAATTTACAATTAGATAAACATAGCGGTGCGGCCATTAAAATAAGTGCATAAGAGCAGCGGTTTTTAAACCCTATCTGTTAGTTTTAAGATTTCTTTTTACTATTCCCCCACTAATCTTCAGCTATAAATAAGACACAAAATGATTCGCACACCAACAAAACAGACAGAATCAGGAGAAATGAGCCAGTTAGGCGCTACAGCCACTGGCAAAGCAATCACCTCCCCCGTTCCTGCTATTAGAAAAAGCTTAGGAGATAAAGACAGCGGTACTATAGTCGGACCCAAACCCTCTCCCCGTAAAGTCATCCAGGCTGGAAAAACAAAACCAAGGGTGATGCCGCAGAAGCTGGTAGAGCAGCCTCAGTTAGATACGGGGTCCGGAGAGCCCCCGAAAGGAGACAAACCGGCCCCCGTAGACCGTATTAAGGAAGCGCGAGCATGCCTGAATAAGGCAAAGCTAAACTTGGGCATGTCTCGCAATCTGAAATCTGAAATAAAAGAAGTAGTAGTTAATGCGCTCGACAGGCTCTACCAGCTTGTGAAAGAGGCAGAGCTCACTAAAGGGAATCAAACCCGGGTCCTTACCCAGGAAACGGATGCTGAACCAGCAAGCAAAGGTAGTGAGGAGAAGGTGGATAGGGTGGCTCCCCCTACTGAACCCTCGCAGGTGCAGCACACAGCAACGGAAAGAGAGCTCCTACTTAGGCTAGACAGTCATGCGAGACTACTTGAGGCTAACACGAAGGAACTTCAAAACCTCAAGGAGTCTCTCAAGACAGTCAAAGCACAAGAAAACAAAGGAACGTATGCGAGCGTAGCGGCCGGGCCAGCAAAAGGACCGCAGCTGAGAAGCGAGCCAACGCACTCAGTTGCGGTCTCGTCTGGGAGCGATACTGGGGACCAGGTTTTGGGTAAGATTAGATCCGCCCTAAATGCAACGAAAACCGGAATACAAATCGACCGCGTCCGGAAGATACGGGACGGCAAAGTCATAATTGGATGTGGATCGGAAGCGGAGCTGAAGAAAGTCAGAGAGGGCCTCAGCAAAGCGGGTAAGGGCCTAAACCTAGAGGAAGTCCGCAACAGAGACCCTCTGGTTATTCTGCGGGACGTAATGGCCTATAATAAGGACGAGGATATAATTAGGGCCATCAAGTCTCAGAATGCGCAAATTTTGAGTGACGTTCCGGAGAAGGACCAGAGAATGGAGGTTAGGTTTAGGCGGAGGACGCGCAATGCACACACAGTGCACATAGTTATGCGGCTCTCACCAAAACTGTGGAGCCGGTTCACGACTGCCGGCATGTTGCATGTGGATCTCCAGAGGGTCCGTGTGTACGACCACTCCCCGCTTGTCCAGTGTACCCGGTGCCTGGGATACGGCCACAGCAAGCGGCTGTGTACGGAGGCGGAAGACAGATGCGGTCACTGCGGCGGTTGTCACCACCGCACCGAGTGCACCGATAGGCATGCGGGAAAACCCCCTACCTGCCGTAACTGCCACAAAAATAAGGCTGAACGACAGGACCACGGGGCATTTGACGCCGACTGTCCAGTAAGGAGGCGTTGGGACACCATTGCACGGGCGTCCATAGCTTATTGCTAAAGGCACCCAGGTGACTCAATGCACCCAACATGCTGGGCTCCACCAGTATCATGTTGTGCAGCAAAATTTGCAACGATCTGAGCTTGCCACGGCCGAGTTGATTAGCGAGGCGCCGAAGAGGGGATGGGCGCTCGCGCTGGTTCAGGAACCTTATATCGGAGCTATAGGTGAGATGCGGCATTATCCAGGGACTAGGATAATACAATGTGTCACCCGGGACGCAGGCGAAGTGGTCAAGGCGGCCATTGTACTATTCGACGATGCGATTGATATCATCCAATGTCCCCAACTCACGACGGCTAACATCGCTGTCGCTAAGTTGCGAACTGGGGCGTGGGAGATAGCAATCGTATCAGTCTACCTGGAACCAAATGTCGCAGTCGGACCTTACCTGGACCAAATTAGCTCGGCGGTGGAAGACTTGGGGATGGTCAATGTGTTACTGGGAGGAGACGTCAATGCCCGCAACACAGAATGGGGCTGCCAAAGTGCAGACCAAAGGGGTATAGAAGTGGCGGCAACATTGGACCAGCTGGAGCTCCACTTGCTAAATAAAGGGTCTGAGCCGACCTTTGACACGTACAGGGGCGGGAGGCATTATTCGAGTCGCGTCGACGTAACCGCGTGCTCAACCGCCCTCCTCGACCGGGTGGAGAACTGGAGTCTTGCTGATGATATAACATCTTCTGACCACAGGGCAATCGTGTTCCACTTGAAACTTGTGAGGTCCCAAGGTATAGACGTTAGGCGAACCACACGGAAGTTCAACACCAGTAGTGCAGACTGGGAAGAATTCAATACGACTCTAACCCGGCTGCTGACTGACAGCTGTTTGACGACCGCCGAGGTGAACGAGATCACTGAAAAAGGGGCGTTGGACAGCTTTGTTGGTCGGTACATGGACACCGTGGGGGAAGCCTGCGAGCTGGTCTTGCCAAAGGTCTCCAAGCGGAAAGGGGCACAGCTGCCCTGGTGGTCTGAGAATCTCACCCTCCTCAAGAAAGACGTGGCGAGAAAAAAGAGACGGATAAGAAACGCGAGGCCGGCCCGAAGGGAGCTGGTTGTACGCGAATACGTCGAAGCGAAAGAAGCTTACCGCCTTGAGGCAAAGGCGGCTCAGACCTCCAGTTGGAAACAGTTTTGTGAGAAACAAGACAGAGAGTCAATGTGGGATGGGATATACCGCGTGATTCGCCGCACGCAGACAATGCGCGAGGACGTCCTCCTCGTCCAGTCCAATAAAGTGCTGGATGCAGAGGGATCAGCCAGGCTGCTGGCAGAGGTTTTCTTCCCGGAAGACAACCCCGGGGAGGACAATGCGGACCACCAAATTGTAAGAGTTAAATCCGATGAAATCAACGCGGAGAGTGGTGGCGAAACCCTCGACCCTCCGTTTACGATGGAGGAACTCCGATGGTCCGTGTCAACCTCAAATGCCAAGAAGGCACCGGGCGCAGACGGACTCACTGCGGATATCTGCCGGGCGGCCATTGACGCGGACCCAGTCCTATTTTTGGCTCTCACAAATAGATGTCTCGCGCTTTCCCACTTCCCCACGAGGTGGAAGGAAGCGGTTGTCGTGGCTTTCCGGAAGCCCAACAAAGAGGACTATACGCACCCGAAATCTTATAGGCCGATCGGACTTCTGCCCGTCATGGGGAAAATGTTCGAAAAGATCATGGTCAAAAGAATCCGGTGGTACACTGCGCCTTATATCAGTAGCCATCAATATGGCTTTATGCCGCAGAGATGTACCGAGGACTCCCTGTATAACCTGACCCAGCACCTGCGAGCTCGCTTGGAGGAGAAGGAGATTGTAGTGCTGGTGTCACTGGATATAGAGGGAGCCTTCGATAACGCTTGGTGGCCTGCTATAAGGTGTAGACTGGCCGAAACGCGCTGCCCCGTGAATCTGCGGCGCCTTGTCGATAGCTACTTTAGCGATCGCAAGGTGTCCGTACGGTACGCGGGGGCAGAGTGGGCCAGAGAGACCACCAAGGGGTGCGTGCAAGGGTCCGTGGGGGGTCCGGCCTTCTGGACCCTCCTCATTAACCCCCTTCTGGAAGAGGTGGTAAAGGGCGGGACATACTGCCAAGCGTTCGCAGATGACATTGTGCTGGTCATCTCGGGGCAGAAGGCTCAGGACATCTCGAGTAAGGCCAATGAGGCTCTCGCTCATATTCATGAATGGGGAGTCAAGAACAAGCTGCGGTTTGCACCACACAAAACAAAGGTGATGGTGCTAACCAATAAGCTTAAATACGACACCCCATTACTAACTATGGGAGGCGAGCAACTCGGCCATACAAGGGAAGTCCGGATACTAGGTATCACGATTGACGATAGACTGACGTACAACAGCCACGTCAAAAATGTCTGTAAGAAGGCCGAGGGCCTCTATCGTCAATTGTGCAGGGCCGCGAAGGTATCTTGGGGTCTGAATTCCGAGGTGATCAGGACAATGTATCTGGCGGTGTTGGAGCCAGTGATTTTGTATGGAGCGAGTGCATGGGCGCCAGCAGCTAGGAAGCTGACGGTTCGCAGGCAGCTCGAGGCGGTGCAGCGGGGGTTCGCGCGAAAAATAGCGAAAACCCACCGTACCGCTTCACTGCACTCGGCCCTTATACTC
>NW_027181748.1:16450000-16460000 GCF_028537555.1 Battus philenor | reverse complement strand
CTAACCTAACCTAACCTAACCTAACCTAACCTAACCTAACCTAACCTAACCTAACCTAACCTAACCTAACCTAACCTAACCTAACCTAACCTAACCTAACCTAACCTAACCTAACCTAACCTAACCTAACCTAACCTAACCTAACCTAACCTAACCTAACCTAACCTAACCTAACCTAACCTAACCTAACCTAACCTAACCTAACCTAACCTAACCTAACCTAACCTAACCTAACCTAACCTAACCTAACCTAACCTAACCTAACCTAACCTAACCTAACCTAACCTAACCTAACCTAACCTAACCTAACCTAACCTAACCTAACCTAACCTAACCTAACCTAACCTAACCTAACCTAACCTAACCTAACCTAACCTAACCTAACCTAACCTAACCTAACCTAACCTAACCTAACCTAACCTAACCTAACCTAACCTAACCTAACCTAACCTAACCTAACCTAACCTAACCTAACCTAACCTAACCTAACCTAACCTAACCTAACCTAACCTAACCTAACCTAACCTAACCTAACCTAACCTAACCTAACCTAACCTAACCTAACCTAACCTAACCTAACCTAACCTAACCTAACCTAACCTAACCTAACCTAACCTAACCTAACCTAACCTAACCTAACCTAACCTAACCTAACCTAACCTAACCTAACCTAACCTAACCTAACCTAACCTAACCTAACCTAACCTAACCTAACCTAACCTAACCTAACCTAACCTAACCTAACCTAACCTAACCTAACCTAACCTAACCTAACCTAACCTAACCTAACCTAACCTAACCTAACCTAACCTAACCTAACCTAACCTAACCTAACCTAACCTAACCTAACCTAACCTAACCTAACCTAACCTAACCTAACCTAACCTAACCTAACCTAACCTAACCTAACCTAACCTAACCTAACCTAACCTAACCTAACCTAACCTAACCTAACCTAACCTAACCTAACCTAACCTAACCTAACCTAACCTAACCTAACCTAACCTAACCTAACCTAACCTAACCTAACCTAACCTAACCTAACCTAACCTAACCTAACCTAACCTAACCTAACCTAACCTAACCTAACCTAACCTAACCTAACCTAACCTAACCTAACCTAACCTAACCTAACCTAACCTAACCTAACCTAACCTAACCTAACCTAACCTAACCTAACCTAACCTAACCTAACCTAACCTAACCTAACCTAACCTAACCTAACCTAACCTAACCTAACCTAACCTAACCTAACCTAACCTAACCTAACCTAACCTAACCTAACCTAACCTAACCTAACCTAACCTAACCTAACCTAACCTAACCTAACCTAACCTAACCTAACCTAACCTAACCTAACCTAACCTAACCTAACCTAACCTAACCTAACCTAACCTAACCTAACCTAACCTAACCTAACCTAACCTAACCTAACCTAACCTAACCTAACCTAACCTAACCTAACCTAACCTAACCTAACCTAACCTAACCTAACCTAACCTAACCTAACCTAACCTAACCTAACCTAACCTAACCTAACCTAACCTAACCTAACCTAACCTAACCTAACCTAACCTAACCTAACCTAACCTAACCTAACCTAACCTAACCTAACCTAACCTAACCTAACCTAACCTAACCTAACCTAACCTAACCTAACCTAACCTAACCTAACCTAACCTAACCTAACCCCCCCCAGTCCGCGCCGCGCTCCCGAGCAGTACACACGCTCCCACGTGCCCGAGATCGTTCCGTAAAGTTAGAAAAATTAGTAAAAGTGGTATAAAGTTAAGTAATATAGAAGTGTTATATATAGAAAAAAGCGCGCTTTTACGAGGAATCGATCGGTACTAAGAAAATAAAAATCGGATTATAAACCGATTTTTAATTAAGAAAACAACGAATTAGACGCGGAGTGCGGCAACGAGAAAAGTGCGAACGCTGCAAATATTTGAGTGTAAAAGTGTGTAACGGCGATTGTAGAAAGTTGCGGAATTGTCTCCTCTACACCCCTGTGCAAGTTTCATAATTTTCGTGCAAAAATTAGCAAAGATAAAAATTTTTAAATCATTTTTTCCGTTAAATTCTGCCCATAAATCAACAACAAGTGCCTAAAAATAGTAAATTCCAGTGAAAAATTGTGCAAAATTTTACTCAGCGAGCAACACCTCGTCCTAGGCCAGAGTTTAAGTGCCTTCACAACCAGCTAGAGGCAACCACCTGGCCAGGGCAAACAAAAACTCCAGTATCACACGCCCTTGAGGTACTGGATCCGGAGCCATCAGCCACCAGAGAAATACATCATTGCAAAGGGGACATTGCGGCCATTCCAAAACTGTGCGGACATTAAAGATAAGTTCATGTGTTTTAAAGTTATAGAGCTGCAAAGTTTTGCAAAGTTGACATTTGTTGATAAGGCCGAAACTAGCTAAAATCTTCATTTTTAAAATACGAAAAATAGCTCAAATTTATTTTTTAGTAACGCTTTATTAAGTTAGATATTCAAATTCAGTAATTTCAGAGGCACAACAAAGGTCAAATTACTTTTCATATTACGTAAAAATAAAAATTGTAAAAATTATTGCATCTCTATAGCCACTAAGTAAGAGCAGTGGTTTTTAAACCCTCTCTGATAGTTTTTAGATTTTTACTATATTCCTTGCATGATATTTACAGCTTCTAAGTGACAATTTTATGTTTTTAACGACCTTTTGTCGATCTAGAAGTGAACGCCATTTAGTACAGTCTTCAGTGAATAGATATATATAAATTAATACACCAATACACCGAATAAATATCAAAAATTTACATGTGCCATATCACATGCCTAGTCACTAACTCATGACGTCATAACCGAGTAGAATCATACGTCGCAAACGAGTAGCAACGTACATCACACGCAACGAGCAGCGCCGAGGTGGCGAGAAGATACACCACAATACACAGTAACTCTGTCAACTAGGGACTTACACACATTAGCTGGTAATTTAGGCTCCGCCCACGAAAAATTGCTATTAAAATTCTAACAGGAACACCAAAAATTTAAATTTTTGCATCTCTAAAATTGTACATCAAGTAGATAAACATAACTAGAAATTAACCAGGATACAAATAAAAATATTCACACAAAAATTAATACGAAAAATTTTTTACAAAACAAAATTTTACACTGGAAAAAATCTCAAAATTCCCAATCTAACATTTTTTAACCCAGCACAAATAAATTAAAATAGATTACAAATAAAATACAGGGAAAATTCGATACAAAAAGTACTCAGTCACCGTGGATTAGAACACGGGACTAGGGCGTTCCCAAGCCACGCCCCCGAAAAATTCAACCGTATTGACTGAAGACTTGTACACACTTGCGTTTAATATTTTTCTGCTGACATTTGTTGCAAAGGCCGAAACTAACCAAATCCTTATAATAAAAATACCAAAAATAGCTCAAATTCATTTTTCAGTAATACTTAATTAAATTAAATAATCAAATTAAATTTATACAAAGGCACAACAAAGGTCAAAATACGTTTCAGATTACGCAAAAAATTAAAAATTGTCAAAGTTTGCTGTCTATAGTTAGTAGTTTAGAGCCGTGGTTTTTTGACCCTCTCTGATAGTTTAAGATTTTTTATATCCTGGTGTGAAATACACAGCTCCAATTGACAATTCAACTCAATTAACGATTCATAGTAGTTCTGGCATTAGAAGCTCTTAGCACTAAGTCTTAAGTAAATATTTAAACATAAGCCAAAACATCAACACATCGAACACACATTAAAAAATTACACATGCCATATCGTATGCCTATTTATTAAAAATTATTAATATATTACGTCACAACTCAGATACGGCATACGTCGCAAACGAGTAGCAACGAACGTACACGCCCCACGCGACGATCAGCGCCGCGGTGGTGGAAGGATACACCACGCAACTCACTAAACCGCGTCAACTAGTGACGTAACACGGTTGTTGGTGATTTAGGCCCCGCCCACAAATCATTGCTATTAAAATCTGACAGGAGCAACGAAATTATTTAGGCCACCACTAAAACATTGCTACTAAAATTCTCACAGGAGTAACGAAAATTGTCAAAAAACTTGCTTCTTTATAGCTAGCAAGTAAGAGCAGAGGTTTTTAAACCCTCTCTTATAGTTATAAGATTTTACTGTTAATTTTGTAGTGTTGTAGTGTATTCTGACTCTTTAAGAAAACACTTACAACTAGAGTAGAGTGGTTTATTGCCGCAAATAGGAAATAGAACCAAATCCAGGTACTAGAAATAAAATAAGCCCGTATCTTTAAATAGAAACAAATAAACATTGAAATGCTCCGCACACCTACCAAAATGGCGGAGAAAGAGGTCGTTGGCTCTGTTGAAGAAAGCGCAGCGGTGGGGCCATCACCAAATAGCAGGGCCACAAGCAGCAAAGGCGACATGGTGGTAAACAAGGGCGATGACGTACCGGCGGGTGGCCGAGCGATAACAACGAGAAAGGTAAATGCATCGCCCGCAATTGTAGATAATGGTGCCGGGGAAAGCACATCAGCACAGGGGAACAAGCCCGGTACCTCCTCCGAGCAGGTCAGTCCTGTTCAGAAACCCGAACAAGTAAAAAGGAGACGCATAGTGCCGGACAAGCTTGCAAAGGGTTCGCTTGTGGGTCAAGGGGCTGAAGAAACCCCGAAAGTGCTCAACCCAGCTCAGACGGATAGGGTCAAGGAGGCCAGAGCGTGCTTAAATAAAGCGAAGCTTAATTTAGGCATCTCTCGCAACCTAAAGACGGAAATTAAGGAGGAAGTGACCCGGGCATTGGATAAGTTATACCAGCTTGTTAAAGAGGCCGAAACTGACAGGCTGAAGGCCAGTGGACATTATAGGACTGCGAGCTCGA
Source organism: Battus philenor (assembly GCF_028537555.1). Classification (NCBI taxonomy): domain Eukaryota; kingdom Metazoa; phylum Arthropoda; class Insecta; order Lepidoptera; family Papilionidae; genus Battus; species Battus philenor. The sequence continues at coordinate 16,455,102 of NW_027181748.1, read as the reverse complement.
CCGCCGGGCAGACGAGCGAGATAGTAGGGAGGAAAGAGGAAGAGGAAGCCTCCCTTACTGCACCCCCGAGTGTCGGGCGGCCGGAGTCGCAGCCGCAACCACACACCGCGGAGCTCTTTAAAAGACTTGAGGAGCATGGGAAACTTTTGGCGGCTAACACCAAGGAGGTAGAAAGCCTCAAGGAGTCTCTCCATGCTATGAAAGTTAACAAGGAGCAACCACTGGCAAAAGGCACATATGCAAGTGTAGCCGCCGTACCGGCAAAAGGACCGCCACCGGGGGTCGAAAAAACACACTCGGTCGCGGTCTCGTCGGGAACGGCAACGGGAGAGGAGGTGCTCAGTAAAATAAGAAAGGCACTTGACGCCACAAAAACAGGTATAAGAGTAGACAAAGTGCGAAAGGTACGGGATGGCAAGGTGATACTGGGATGTAGCACGGAAGCTGAATTGGCGAAAGTTCGCGAAAGATTAAGAACAGGGAAAGATCTTAATCTTAACCTCGAGGAACTGAAGAGCAAAGATCCTCTGGTCATTCTCAGGGACGTCATGGCATACAACACGAATGAGGACATAATAAGGGCCATTAAATCCCAAAATCAACATCTTTTAGGAGACGTACCTGAGAAGGAGCAGAGGATAGAGGTTAGGTATAGAAAGGGAACACGGAACGCGCTAACGACGCACGTAATACTCCGAGTGTCGCCGAAGGTATGGAGCCGTTTGACCGACACGGGTCTAGTGCACGTGGACCTCCAGCGGGTGCGCGTGTATGACCACTCACCACTGGTACAATGCACTCGCTGCCTCGGATACGGACACAGTAAAAGACTGTGTACTGAGACCGAGGACAGATGCGGCCACTGCGGAGGTCGTCATCATAGAAACGAGTGTACAGACAGGCAAGCTGGGAAAGCACCCACCTGTCGAAACTGCTGCAAAGCAAAAATAGATCGACAGGACCACGGGGCATTTGACGCCGACTGTCCAGTAAGGAGGCGTTGGGACACCATTGCACGGGCATCCATAGCTTATTGCTAAAGGCACCCAGGTGACTCAACGCACCCAACATGCTGGGCTCCACCAGTATCATGTTGTGCAGCAAAATTTGCAACGATCTGAGCTTGCCACGGCCGAGTTGATTAGCGAGGCGCCGAAGAGGGGATGGGCGATCGCGCTGGTTCAGGAACCTTATATCGGAGCTATAGGCGAGATGCGGCATTATCCAGGGACTAGGATAGTACAATGTGTCGCCCGGGACGCAGGCGAAGTGGTCAAGGCGGCCATTGTACTATTCGACGATGCGATTGATATCATCCAATGTCCCCAACTCACGACGGCTAACATCGCTGTCGCTAAGTTGCGAACTGGGGCGTGGGAGATAGCAATCGTATCAGTCTACCTGGAACCAAATGTCGCAGTCGGACCTTACCTGGACCAAATTAGCTCGGCGGTGGAAGACTTGGGGATGGTCAATGTGTTACTGGGAGGAGACGTCAATGCCCGCAACACGGAATGGGGCTGCCAAAGTGCAGACCAAAGGGGTATAGAAGTGGCGGCAACATTGGACCAGCTGGAGCTCCACTTGCTAAATAAGGGGTCTGAGCCGACCTTCGACACGTACAGGGGCGGGAGGCATTATTCGAGTCGCGTCGACGTAACCGCGTGCTCAACCGCTCTCCTCGACCGGGTGGAGAACTGGAGTCTTGCTGACGATATAACATCTTCTGACCACAGGGCAATCGTGTTTCACTTGAAACTTGTGAGGTCCCAAGGTATAGACGTCAGGCGAACCACACGGAAGTTCAACACCCGTAGGGCAGACTGGGAAGAATTCAATACGACTCTAACCCGGCTGCTAACTGACAGCTGCCTAACGACCGCCGAGGTGAACGAGATCACTGAAAAAGGGGCGTTGGACAGCTTTGTTGGTCGGTACATGGACACCGTGGGGGAAGCCTGCGAGCTGGTCTTGCCAAAGGTCTCCAAGCGGAAAGGGGCACAGCTGCCCTGGTGGTCTGAGAATCTCACCCTCCTCAAGAAAGACGTGGCGAGAAAAAAGAGACGGATAAGAAACGCGAGGCCGGCCCGGAAGGAGCTGGTTGTACGCGAATACGTCGAAGCGAAAGAAGCTTACCGCCTTGAGGCAAAGGCGGCTCAGACCTCCAGTTGGAAACAGTTCTGTGAGAAACAAGACAGAGAGTCAATGTGGGATGGGATATACCGCGTGATTCGCCGCACACAGACAATGCGCGAGGACGTCCTCCTCGTCCAGTCCAATAAAGTGCTGGATGCAGAGGGATCAGCCAGGCTGCTGGCAGAGGTTTTCTTCCCGGAAGACAACCCCGGGGAGGACAATGCGGACCACCAAATTGTAAGAGTTAAATCCGATGAAATCAACGCGGAGAGTGGTGGCGAAACCCTCGACCCTCCGTTTACGATGGAGGAACTCCGATGGTCTGTGTCAACCTCAAATGCCAAGAAGGCACCGGGCGCAGACGGACTCACTGCGGACATCTGCCGGGCGGCCATTGACGCGGACCCAGTCCTATTTTTGGCTCTCACAAATAGATGTCTCGCGCTTTCCCACTTCCCCACGAGGTGGAAGGAAGCGGTTGTCGTGGCTTTCCGGAAGCCCAACAAAGAGGACTATACGCACCCGAAATCTTATAGGCCGATCGGACTTCTACCCGTCATGGGGAAAATGTTCGAAAAGATCATGGTCAAAAGAATCCGGTGGTACACTGCGCCTTATATCAGTAGCCATCAATATGGCTTTATGCCGCAGAGATGTACCGAGGACTCCCTGTATAACCTGACCCAGCACCTGCGAGCTCGCTTGGAGGAGAAGGAGATTGTAGTGTTGGTGTCACTGGATATAGAGGGAGCCTTCGATAACGCTTGGTGGCCTGCTATAAGGTGTAGACTGGCCGAAACGCGCTGCCCCGTGAATCTGCGGCGCCTTGTCGATAGCTACTTTAGCGATCGCAAGGTGTCCGTACGGTACGCGGGGGCAGAGTGGGCCAGAGAGACCACCAAGGGGTGCGTGCAAGGGTCCGTGGGGGGTCCGGCCTTCTGGACCCTCCTCATTAACCCCCTTCTGGAAGAGGTGGTAAAGGGCGGGACATACTGCCAAGCGTTCGCAGATGACATTGTGCTGGTCTTCTCGGGGCAGAAGGCTCAGGACATCTCGAGTAAGGCCAATGAGGCTCTCGCTCATATTCATGAATGGGGAGTCAAGAACAAGCTGCGGTTTGCACCACACAAAACAAAGGTGATGGTGCTAACCAATAAGCTTAAATACGACACCCCATTACTGACTATGGGAGGCGAGCAACTCGGCCATACAAGGGAAGTCCGGATACTAGGTATCACGATTGACGATAGACTGACGTACAACAGCCACGTCAAAAATGTCTGTAGGAAGGCCGAGGGCCTCTATCGTCAATTGTGCAGGGCCGCGAAGGTATCTTGGGGCCTGAATTCCGAGGTGATCAGGACAATGTATCTGGCGGTGTTGGAGCCAGTGATTTTGTATGGAGCGAGTGCATGGGCGCCAGCAGCTAGGAAGCTGACGGTTCGCAGGCAGCTCGAGGCGGTGCAGCGGGGGTTCGCGCGAAAAATAGCGAAAACCCACCGTACCGCTTCACTGCACTCGGCCCTTATACTCGCCGGGCTGCTCCCCTTGGACCTCCGAGTCCAGGAGGCGGCAGAGCTGTTCGCGGTAAAACGTGGGCACTCCCGGCGGATAGTAGGCGACCGAGAACTGGAGACACCAGAAAGCTTCCTGAGACTACCACACCCGTCTGTTCAAATTGGTGTGGAGTTCTCATGCCTGGGAGAAAGTGCGGAGGAAGTCCAACTTGCCACCGCGGCTGTCGATCTGGTTATTTACACCGATGGCAGTCGCATAGACGACAAAGTGGGAGCGGCGTTCACTGTCACGCGGAACGCCGCAGAGTTAAAAACCAAAAAGCTCAAGTTGGGTAACTTCTGCACCGTATACCAGGCAGAGCTGTTGGCCTTAGAGGAAGCAACAAGGCACGCGGCCAACGAGTCGGCGCAATCGTGTGCCATTATGAGCGACTCGCGATCCGCCCTCGAAACTCTCGCACAACCGGACACCCTCCATCCCCTAGCGTTTAGAGTGAAAGAGAATATAATGAAAGCGAGAGAGAAAGGAAAGAATGTGAAACTATTTTGGGTAAAAGCGCACGCGGGGATGGTGGGCAACGAGAGGGCGGACCAGTTGGCCAAGGATGCGGCCTTAAAAAGTAAGAAGAGACCAGAGTATGAGAGGTGCCCCGTTTCCTTCGTCAAGCGACAACTCAGGTTGGATACGCTTGACGAATGGAACCGGAGGTATGCGGAAGGCAACACGGCTTCAACAACGAGGATTTTCTTCCCGAACGCAGATATAGCATATCGAGTCCTCCGAAGTATTCAGATGGACACAGTTCTGGTCCAGATGTTCACGGGGCACGGGGGATTCTCGGAGTACCTGCACAGGTTTAAACTCAAAGAGAGTCCTTCGTGCCTTTGTGATCCTGCGGTGGACCAGACTGTATTGCATCTAATCACCTGTTGCCCGAGGTATGGCAGATTGAGGTATGACTGCGAAATGACAATGGGCGTTGACATACAGAGGAACACCATCTCCTCTATCATAGACGACGCCCAGAGCCGTCCCGTATTTCTCCAATTTGCAGCAAAAATAATTAAAAAAGCCACAAAAGAAAATAAAGCCAGTCAGTAACAAAAATTAAACGTAAATAGGAAACAGACATTACCAGACAAATAAGTATAAGCCACTGTAAAATAAATAGATTAAGTAGAAAATAAGAGAAATGGTTAAAATTCGAAATGCATTGTAAATATATGGTAAACATAGGAACAAACATAAGTATAGAAATAAGAAATATTATTTAAGCATAGACTAAGTGAAATATTGTAATTAGCATAAGAAATAAATAAATAGCGATGTAAAAACAAAAATAACCATACTATAAGCGTAAGCAACAATAGATATATTAATATTAAATGTATAAAATTAAGATAGATAAATGATAAAACAGAGCCGGCGGTGGGGGGTTTTAGTCAGTA
>NW_027181748.1:16435000-16447500 GCF_028537555.1 Battus philenor | reverse complement strand
CCTAACCTAACCTAACCTAACCTAACCTAACCTAACCTAACCTAACCTAACCTAACCTAACCTAACCTAACCTAACCTAACCTAACCTAACCTAACCTAACCTAACCTAACCTAACCTAACCTAACCTAACCTAACCTAACCTAACCTAACCTAACCTAACCTAACCTAACCTAACCTAACCTAACCTAACCTAACCTAACCTAACCTAACCTAACCTAACCTAACCTAACCTAACCTAACCTAACCTAACCTAACCTAACCTAACCTAACCTAACCTAACCTAACCTAACCTAACCTAACCTAACCTAACCTAACCTAACCTAACCTAACCTAACCTAACCTAACCTAACCTAACCTAACCTAACCTAACCTAACCTAACCTAACCTAACCTAACCTAACCTAACCTAACCTAACCTAACCTAACCTAACCTAACCTAACCTAACCTAACCTAACCTAACCTAACCTAACCTAACCTAACCTAACCTAACCTAACCTAACCTAACCTAACCTAACCTAACCTAACCTAACCTAACCTAACCTAACCTAACCTAACCTAACCTAACCTAACCTAACCTAACCTAACCTAACCTAACCTAACCTAACCTAACCTAACCTAACCTAACCTAACCTAACCTAACCTAACCTAACCTAACCTAACCTAACCTAACCTAACCTAACCTAACCTAACCTAACCTAACCTAACCTAACCTAACCTAACCTAACCTAACCTAACCTAACCTAACCTAACCTAACCTAACCTAACCTAACCTAACCTAACCTAACCTAACCTAACCTAACCTAACCTAACCTAACCTAACCTAACCTAACCTAACCTAACCTAACCTAACCTAACCTAACCTAACCTAACCTAACCTAACCTAACCTAACCTAACCTAACCTAACCTAACCTAACCTAACCTAACCTAACCTAACCTAACCTAACCTAACCTAACCTAACCTAACCTAACCTAACCTAACCTAACCTAACCTAACCTAACCTAACCTAACCTAACCTAACCTAACCTAACCTAACCTAACCTAACCTAACCTAACCTAACCTAACCTAACCTAACCTAACCTAACCTAACCTAACCTAACCTAACCTAACCTAACCTAACCTAACCTAACCTAACCTAACCTAACCTAACCTAACCTAACCTAACCTAACCTAACCTAACCTAACCTAACCTAACCTAACCTAACCTAACCTAACCTAACCTAACCTAACCTAACCTAACCTAACCTAACCTAACCTAACCTAACCTAACCTAACCTAACCTAACCTAACCTAACCTAACCTAACCTAACCTAACCTAACCTAACCTAACCTAACCTAACCTAACCTAACCTAACCTAACCTAACCTAACCTAACCTAACCTAACCTAACCTAACCTAACCTAACCTAACCTAACCTAACCTAACCTAACCTAACCTAACCTAACCTAACCTAACCTAACCTAACCTAACCTAACCTAACCTAACCTAACCTAACCTAACCTAACCTAACCTAACCTAACCTAACCTAACCTAACCTAACCTAACCTAACCTAACCTAACCTAACCTAACCTAACCTAACCTAACCTAACCTAACCTAACCTAACCTAACCTAACCTAACCTAACCTAACCTAACCTAACCTAACCTAACCTAACCTAACCTAACCTAACCTAACCTAACCTAACCTAACCTAACCTAACCTAACCTAACCTAACCTAACCTAACCTAACCTAACCTAACCTAACCTAACCTAACCTAACCTAACCTAACCTAACCTAACCTAACCTAACCTAACCTAACCTAACCTAACCTAACCTAACCTAACCTAACCTAACCTAACCTAACCTAACCTAACCTAACCTAACCTAACCTAACCTAACCTAACCTAACCTAACCTAACCTAACCTAACCTAACCTAACCTAACCTAACCTAACCTAACCTAACCTAACCTAACCTAACCTAACCTAACCTAACCTAACCTAACCTAACCTAACCTAACCTAACCTAACCTAACCTAACCTAACCTAACCTAACCTAACCTAACCTAACCTAACCTAACCTAACCTAACCTAACCTAACCTAACCTAACCTAACCTAACCTAACCTAACCTAACCTAACCTAACCTAACCTAACCTAACCTAACCTAACCTAACCTAACCTAACCTAACCTAACCTAACCTAACCTAACCTAACCTAACCTAACCTAACCTAACCTAACCTAACCTAACCTAACCTAACCTAACCTAACCTAACCTAACCTAACCTAACCTAACCTAACCTAACCTAACCTAACCTAACCTAACCTAACCTAACCTAACCTAACCTAACCTAACCTAACCTAACCTAACCTAACCTAACCTAACCTAACCTAACCTAACCTAACCTAACCTAACCTAACCTAACCTAACCTAACCTAACCTAACCTAACCTAACCTAACCTAACCTAACCTAACCTAACCTAACCTAACCTAACCTAACCTAACCTAACCTAACCTAACCTAACCTAACCTAACCTAACCTAACCTAACCTAACCTAACCTAACCTAACCTAACCTAACCTAACCTAACCTAACCTAACCTAACCTAACCTAACCTAACCTAACCTAACCTAACCTAACCTAACCTAACCTAACCTAACCTAACCTAACCTAACCTAACCTAACCTAACCTAACCTAACCTAACCTAACCTAACCTAACCTAACCTAACCTAACCTAACCTAACCTAACCTAACCTAACCTAACCTAACCTAACCTAACCTAACCTAACCTAACCTAACCTAACCTAACCTAACCTAACCTAACCTAACCTAACCTAACCTAACCTAACCTAACCTAACCTAACCTAACCTAACCTAACCTAACCTAACCTAACCTAACCTAACCTAACCTAACCTAACCTAACCTAACCTAACCTAACCTAACCTAACCTAACCTAACCTAACCTAACCTAACCTAACCTAACCTAACCTAACCTAACCTAACCTAACCTAACCTAACCTAACCTAACCTAACCTAACCTAACCTAACCTAACCTAACCTAACCTAACCTAACCTAACCTAACCTAACCTAACCTAACCTAACCTAACCTAACCTAACCTAACCTAACCTAACCTAACCTAACCTAACCTAACCTAACCTAACCTAACCTAACCTAACCTAACCTAACCTAACCTAACCTAACCTAACCTAACCTAACCTAACCTAACCTAACCTAACCTAACCTAACCTAACCTAACCTAACCTAACCTAACCTAACCTAACCTAACCTAACCTAACCTAACCTAACCTAACCTAACCTAACCTAACCTAACCTAACCTAACCTAACCTAACCTAACCTAACCTAACCTAACCTAACCTAACCTAACCTAACCTAACCTAACCTAACCTAACCTAACCTAACCTAACCTAACCTAACCTAACCTAACCTAACCTAACCTAACCTAACCTAACCTAACCTAACCTAACCTAACCTAACCTAACCTAACCTAACCTAACCTAACCTAACCTAACCTAACCTAACCTAACCTAACCTAACCTAACCTAACCTAACCTAACCTAACCTAACCTAACCTAACCTAACCTAACCTAACCTAACCTAACCTAACCTAACCTAACCTAACCTAACCTAACCTAACCTAACCTAACCTAACCTAACCTAACCTAACCTAACCTAACCTAACCTAACCTAACCTAACCTAACCTAACCTAACCTAACCTAACCTAACCTAACCTAACCTAACCTAACCTAACCTAACCTAACCTAACCTAACCTAACCTAACCTAACCTAACCTAACCTAACCTAACCTAACCTAACCTAACCTAACCTAACCTAACCTAACCTAACCTAACCTAACCTAACCTAACCTAACCTAACCTAACCTAACCTAACCTAACCTAACCTAACCTAACCTAACCTAACCTAACCTAACCTAACCTAACCTAACCTAACCTAACCTAACCTAACCTAACCTAACCTAACCTAACCTAACCTAACCTAACCTAACCTAACCTAACCTAACCTAACCTAACCTAACCTAACCTAACCTAACCTAACCTAACCTAACCTAACCTAACCTAACCTAACCTAACCTAACCTAACCTAACCTAACCTAACCTAACCTAACCTAACCTAACCTAACCTAACCTAACCTAACCTAACCTAACCTAACCTAACCTAACCTAACCTAACCTAACCTAACCTAACCTAACCTAACCTAACCTAACCTAACCTAACCTAACCTAACCTAACCTAACCTAACCTAACCTAACCTAACCTAACCTAACCTAACCTAACCTAACCTAACCTAACCTAACCTAACCTAACCTAACCTAACCTAACCTAACCTAACCTAACCTAACCTAACCTAACCTAACCTAACCTAACCTAACCTAACCTAACCTAACCTAACCTAACCTAACCTAACCTAACCTAACCTAACCTAACCTAACCTAACCTAACCTAACCTAACCTAACCTAACCTAACCTAACCTAACCTAACCTAACCTAACCTAACCTAACCTAACCTAACCTAACCTAACCTAACCTAACCTAACCTAACCTAACCTAACCTAACCTAACCTAACCTAACCTAACCTAACCTAACCTAACCTAACCTAACCTAACCTAACCTAACCTAACCTAACCTAACCTAACCTAACCTAACCTAACCTAACCTAACCTAACCTAACCTAACCTAACCTAACCTAACCTAACCTAACCTAACCTAACCTAACCTAACCTAACCTAACCTAACCTAACCTAACCTAACCTAACCTAACCTAACCTAACCTAACCTAACCTAACCTAACCTAACCTAACCTAACCTAACCTAACCTAACCTAACCTAACCTAACCTAACCTAACCTAACCTAACCTAACCTAACCTAACCTAACCTAACCTAACCTAACCTAACCTAACCTAACCTAACCTAACCTAACCTAACCTAACCTAACCTAACCTAACCTAACCTAACCTAACCTAACCTAACCTAACCTAACCTAACCTAACCTAACCTAACCTAACCTAACCTAACCTAACCTAACCTAACCTAACCTAACCTAACCTAACCTAACCTAACCTAACCTAACCTAACCTAACCTAACCTAACCTAACCTAACCTAACCTAACCTAACCTAACCTAACCTAACCTAACCTAACCTAACCTAACCTAACCTAACCTAACCTAACCTAACCTAACCTAACCTAACCTAACCTAACCTAACCTAACCTAACCTAACCTAACCTAACCTAACCTAACCTAACCTAACCTAACCTAACCTAACCTAACCTAACCTAACCTAACCTAACCTAACCTAACCTAACCTAACCTAACCTAACCTAACCTAACCTAACCTAACCTAACCTAACCTAACCTAACCTAACCTAACCTAACCTAACCTAACCTAACCTAACCTAACCTAACCTAACCTAACCTAACCTAACCTAACCTAACCTAACCTAACCTAACCTAACCTAACCTAACCTAACCTAACCTAACCTAACCTAACCTAACCTAACCTAACCTAACCTAACCTAACCTAACCTAACCTAACCTAACCTAACCTAACCTAACCTAACCTAACCTAACCTAACCTAACCTAACCTAACCTAACCTAACCTAACCTAACCTAACCTAACCTAACCTAACCTAACCTAACCTAACCTAACCTAACCTAACCTAACCTAACCTAACCTAACCTAACCTAACCTAACCTAACCTAACCTAACCTAACCTAACCTAACCTAACCTAACCTAACCTAACCTAACCTAACCTAACCTAACCTAACCTAACCTAACCTAACCTAACCTAACCTAACCTAACCTAACCTAACCTAACCTAACCTAACCTAACCTAACCTAACCTAACCTAACCTAACCTAACCTAACCTAACCTAACCTAACCTAACCTAACCTAACCTAACCTAACCTAACCTAACCTAACCTAACCTAACCTAACCTAACCTAACCTAACCTAACCTAACCTAACCTAACCTAACCTAACCTAACCTAACCTAACCTAACCTAACCTAACCTAACCTAACCTAACCTAACCTAACCTAACCTAACCTAACCTAACCTAACCTAACCTAACCTAACCTAACCTAACCTAACCTAACCTAACCTAACCTAACCTAACCTAACCTAACCTAACCTAACCTAACCTAACCTAACCTAACCTAACCTAACCTAACCTAACCTAACCTAACCTAACCTAACCTAACCTAACCTAACCTAACCTAACCTAACCTAACCTAACCTAACCTAACCTAACCTAACCTAACCTAACCTAACCTAACCTAACCTAACCTAACCTAACCTAACCTAACCTAACCTAACCTAACCTAACCTAACCTAACCTAACCTAACCTAACCTAACCTAACCTAACCTAACCTAACCTAACCTAACCTAACCTAACCTAACCTAACCTAACCTAACCTAACCTAACCTAACCTAACCTAACCTAACCTAACCTAACCTAACCTAACCTAACCTAACCTAACCTAACCTAACCTAACCTAACCTAACCTAACCTAACCTAACCTAACCTAACCTAACCTAACCTAACCTAACCTAACCTAACCTAACCTAACCTAACCTAACCTAACCTAACCTAACCTAACCTAACCTAACCTAACCTAACCTAACCTAACCTAACCTAACCTAACCTAACCTAACCTAACCTAACCTAACCTAACCTAACCTAACCTAACCTAACCTAACCTAACCTAACCTAACCTAACCTAACCTAACCAGTCCTGCGCACGCTCCCGAGCCGAACGCACCGGTCCGTAACGCTTTACCGCACAAATTGCAAGTTTAAATTAGTTTTGAGTGTGTTCTAGTGTGAAAAATCTATCAAGTGATATATGAAAAAATCCGCCAATTAACACCGAACAAAAATCCGTGAAAAGTTTTAAAATCGGAATTTAATTGGATTTTTAACAAGCAAAAGTTCGAATTAAGTGCGGAATAGTGAAAAAACTAAAAGGACCCGCCGCGCGCGAATAAGCGCTGTAACACAAACTTTTTGAATTGCTATCTTGTGCGCGCTTGCGTAAGCTTTGCGAGCGTATTAACAAAAAATTTTTTGGATAAAAACTCGAAAAGTTATAGAAGAATAAACAAATTCCAATTGGAAATCATCCAATTGGAAACAGTCGTCGAAGCCGGACACCCACTGCTAAGCGAGGCAGAGGGGTCGAGGGGTGCAGCCGGGAGCCTGACGACGCCGACAACGCGGGACAATATAAATTAGACAAGGTAGCCGCCGGGATTAGATTTCAAAATTAAAAATTTATAAGTGGTGGGTAGAAGTGAAAGACTGTCACGGACCCTGCGCAAATTAGCAGGGTACCATTTTTTAGGGCCCACAAAAGGGTAGACTATCACAAAACAAGAAAATCTCCACCCACCACAAAGGTCAAAATCAGATCATAAGATCGATAATAAAACAAAATTGGCTCGTATTAAAATAATAATCATACTCGGCGGCTGCCACTGAGATTGAGGTTTTCTTGACCCATCTCATAGATTTAAGAACTAGGTTAATTAGTTAGTTAAGTAGTTGCAGAAGATATAGCAGGGAAGTCTCAATAAAAAAGAGCGGGCGGTAGACGTTAAAATACATTAAAACGAGTCAATTTTGCGCCGCCGCGGCCGTAACAAAACATCTGGCGCGCACCTGGGCGCCGCGGACGAGGTCAACGACCCCGGGCGGCGCAGCTGTCAGCATCGCGCGTGCCGCAGGGCCGTGCGTAATATAACGTAATAATAAAAGTTGAGATTTCCTAGTTATATACTGTAACATTAATCTAGTGGCCCTATTGCCTTAGGATAAGACGACAAGCCCTATTGCACTAATATTAAGATCATTATATAATTGACAAATTATTATATTAGTTAAGCGGCCCTATTGCCTTAGGATAAGACGACAAAGCCCTATTGCACTAAGATTAAGTTTATTTTATAATTGACAAATAATTAAATTAGTAAACGGCCCTATTGCCTTAGGATAAGAAGCGAAGTGACTACCTATCGCACTAGGGTAGATTAAAACAGACAAAGCGATAACCTAACCAAAAGAAATAAAGAAGCAGGCAGATTAAGTCATTACATTCAGTTTACATTATATTAAGTTGCCCCCGCCGCCCGCGCGTCGCGCGTCACCCCTCACCACCGGGCCGCGCGCGCGTGCCGCGCCGCACCTGTGCCGGCGGTCAAGGCCGAGCGCTCGAGTGGAGCAATAAAGTAATTAAGAAGTCATAAAAAAGAATTGCATAACGTTAACAGAAAAGTAAACAAATAACAGGAAATTACAAAAAGTTATAGTGAAACTAAATAATAGGGGTCTATTCCCATTAGGTTATAAGATAGTTTATATATAAAAGATCGCCCTTTTGCACTAGGTTAGGACTTATTTAAATATATTTAGAAGATAGAACTTATTTTATACATTGAGTTGACATATAATTATTAAATTTTAAATTATACAGACGCGTATCCCTATTAGAAATGATTAGGACCCCCACAAAGACCACCGACGCGGGCGAGGTGAGCCAGGCAGGCGCCAGCCAGGCGTGCCGGGTGAGCACCTCGCCCACTAGAAGCGTCCGGAGGAGTGTGGGGGAGTGGGAAGGGCAGGTAAAAAAGCCCGGGACCTCTCCCCGTAGCGTCGTGCCGGCCGTGAAAGTAAAGGCGCGTACGTTGCCGAAAGCGGTGGAGCCGACACCTGCTCCCGCGGCGGCCGGGCAATCCCCGAAAGGGGACAAACCGGCTTCCGCGGACCGGATGAAGGAGGCGCGAGCGTGCCTAACAAAGGCGAAATTGCACCTGGGCAGCTCGCGCAACCTAAAAACGGAGATAAAAGAGCAGGTGATATTAGCCATTAATCGGCTCTACGAATTGTTTAAGGAGGCGGAGCTCGCACATAGAGAGAGAACCCAGGACCCAAAAGGGGGTCCAGTAGAGCAGCCGGCGAGCGGGGCGAAACGGGTGGAAGCAGTAGTGAAGGATCCACCCGCAAACCCCCTGCCGGCGAGCCAGTGCGAGCTCCTTAAGAAATTAGACAGCCACGCGAGACTCCTTGAAGCCAATACCAAAGAATTGGAGGGCTTGAGGGAGTCTCTCGTGGCTGTAAAAATACAAGAAAAACTGAAGCCTCCCGGCACGTACGCGAGCGTGGCGGCCGGCCCGGCAAAAAGGCCGCCACCGGGGTGCGAACCTAAGCACTCGGTGGCGGTCTCGTCGGGGACCGACACGGGCGAGCAGGTCCTGGGAAAAATACGGAAAGCCCTAAACGCCACCCAGACCGGCATAAGGGTCGACCGGATCCGCAGGGTGCGGGACGGTCGGGTCATCCTGGGCTGCGGCTCAGAGGTCGAGCTGGAGAGGGTGCGTGAGGGGCTGAGGAGGGCAGGCAAGGACCTGAACCTTGCAGAGGTCAAAAACAAGGACCCGCTGGTGCTGCTCAGAGACGTAATGGCCTATAATACTAACGAAGAAATAATAAAGGCCATTAAGACCCAAAATAAACACCTGCTGGTCGACGTCTCTGAGGAGGATCAGAGGGCGGAGGTAAGGTTCAGGAGGAGGGCGCGAAATGTGCAGACGATCCATGTGGTCATGCGCGTGTCGCCTGCGCTCTGGGGACGGCTGACGGCTGCGGGCTACATGCACGTGGACCTCCAGCGAGTGCGGGTGCATGATCACTCCCCGCTAGTCCAGTGCACTCGGTGCCTAGGTTACGGCCACACCAAACGGCATTGCGCGGAGAGCGAAGACCGCTGCAGCCATTGTGGTGGCCGGCACCTACGCGCCGAGTGTCCGGATCGGCAAGCCGGGAAACCTCCCGCCTGCCGGAACTGCCGACTAGCTAAGGCAGACCGGTGGGACCACGGCGCATTTGACGAAGACTGTCCTGTGCGGAGAAAGTGGGACACCATAGCACGGGCGTCCGTAGCCTATTGCTAAGGGCACCCAGGTGACCCACCGCACTCTCCGCGCAGGGCACCACCGGTACCGCGTGGCGCAGCTTAACCTGCAAAGGTCCGAGCTCGCTACGGCCGAGCTGATATGCGAAGCGCCGAAGAGAGGCTGGGCGTTCGCATTGGTCCAGGAGCCGTATATCGGCGCTATTGGCGAGATGAGGCACTACCCAGGGACAAGGGTGGTACAATGTGTCGCGCGAGGCAACGGGGAGGTTGTCAAGGCGGCCATTGTGCTATTCGACGACACCATCGATATCACTCAATGTCCCCAACTCACGTCTGGCAACGTTGCCGTGGCCAGGCTGAGGACTGGGGCTTGGGAGATAGGGGTGGTGTCCGTCTACCTGGAGCCTAATACGCCCGTCGGACCATACCTGGACCGGATCGGCTCGGCCGTGGAGGGCTTGGGGACTGCCAACGTGGTACTGGGTGGCGACGTCAATGCGCATAACACCTGGTGGGGTAGCCGGTCCACGGACCGAAGGGGGGAGGAGGTCGCAGCCGCCCTCGACCAACTGGGGGTGCACGTGTTGAACCAAGGGTCTGAGCCGACGTTTGATACGTATCGGGGCGGTAAGCATTACTCCAGTCGCGTCGACATTACTGCTTGCTCGACCACCCTGCTCGACCGAGCGGTGGGCTGGAGCCTCGTGGACGACATATCCTCGTCGGACCACAGGGCAATTGTGTTCAATCTGAAGTTTGAGAAGTCCCGAGGCACGGACGTCAAGCGGACCACACGGCAGTACACTACCCGTAGGGCAGACTGGGGCGAGTTCCATCGAACTGTCGCCCGGCTGCTATCGGATCGCTGCCTGACGTCTACCGAGGTGAATCAGATCACCGAGGAGGGGGCGTTGGACAGCATGGTCGGTCGGTATGTGGAAACCGTGAGGGACGCTTGCGAGTTGGTCCTGCCGAAGGTCTCCAAGCGGAAGAGGACAGAATTGCCCTGGTGGTCCGAACAGCTCTCTCTCCTCAAGGCGGATGTCTTGAGGAAGAAGAGAAGGATCAGGGCCGCGAGGCCGGCTCGTAAGGAGCTGGTCTGGCGCGAGTACTGCGACGCGAAGGAGGCATACCGCCTCGAGGCGAGGCGCGCTCAGACCCATAGCTGGAAGCGTTTCTGTGAGAGACAGGATCGCGAGACCATGTGGGACGGGATCCACCGTGTGATGCGTCGCACGGAGGTGAGGCGAGAGGACGTCCCCCTCGTCCAGTCAGGTAAAGTGCTGGACGCAGCGGGATCAGCCAGGCTGCTGGCGGAGGTTTTCTTCCCGGAGGACGACCCCGGGAAGGACAATGCGGACCACAGAACTGTAAGAGCTAAAGCCGATGAAGTCAATTCGGGGGACCATGACGGAACATGCGATCCCCCGTTTACGATGGAGGAGCTCCGATGGTCCGTATCGACCTTCAACGCCAAGAAGGCACCTGGCTCTGACGGACTCACCGCGGACATCTGCCGAGCGGCCGTCGCCGTGGACCCCGTTCTGTACCTCGCGCTCTCCAACCGGTGTCTCGCGCTTTCCCGCTTCCCCACGAGATGGAAGGAGGCAGTGGTCGTAGCGTTGCGGAAGCCGGACAAGGAGGACTACACGCACCCGAAATCCTACAGGCCCATCGGACTTCTGCCGATTCTCGGCAAGGTCCTTGAGAAAATGATGGTCCGTAGGATCCGGTGGTACACTGCACCGTATATCAGTAGCCACCAATACGGCTTCATGCCGCAGAGGTGTACCGAAGACTCCCTGTATGACCTGATCCAGCATCTGCGAACCCGGCTGAAGGAGAAGGAGATCGCGGTGCTGGTATCATTGGACATAGAGGGAGCCTTCGATAACGCCTGGTGGCCTGCTATACGGTGCAGACTGGCAGAAACTCGCTGCCCCGCGAATCTGCGGCGCCTTGTCGACAGCTATTTTAGCGATCGCAAGGTGTCCGTACGGTACGCGGGGGCAGAGTGGGCCAGAGAGACCACCAAGGGGTGCGTGCAGGGATCCGTAGGCGGCCCAACCTTCTGGACCCTCCTCATCAACCCTCTCCTGGAGGAGGTGGCAAAGACCGGGACACACTGCCAGGCGTTCGCAGATGACGTCGTGCTGGTCTTCTCGGGGCAGAAGGCCCAGGACATCTCGAGTCGGGCCAATGCCGTTCTCGCCCGTGTTCATGAATGGGGGGTCAGGAACAAGCTGAGGTTCGCACCACACAAAACAAAGGTGATGGTGCTAACCAATAAGCTGAAGTTCGACTACCCATTACTGAGCATGGGAGGTGAGCCGCTTGGCCGGACTGGGGAGGTCCGGATACTTGGCCTCACAGTTGACGATAGGCTCACGTTCAACAGTCACGTGAAGAACGTGAGCAAGAAGGCACAGGGCCTCTATCGTCAGCTGTGTAGGGCTGCGAAGGTATCTTGGGGTCTGAACTCGGAGGTGATCAGAACGATGTATCTGGCGGTGCTGGAGCCGACGATTTTGTATGCAGCGAGTGCATGGGCGCCGGC
>NW_027181748.1:16417500-16427500 GCF_028537555.1 Battus philenor | reverse complement strand
ACCTAACCTAACCTAACCTAACCTAACCTAACCTAACCTAACCTAACCTAACCTAACCTAACCTAACCTAACCTAACCTAACCTAACCTAACCTAACCTAACCTAACCTAACCTAACCTAACCTAACCTAACCTAACCTAACCTAACCTAACCTAACCTAACCTAACCTAACCTAACCTAACCTAACCTAACCTAACCTAACCTAACCTAACCTAACCTAACCTAACCTAACCTAACCTAACCTAACCTAACCTAACCTAACCTAACCTAACCTAACCTAACCTAACCTAACCTAACCTAACCTAACCTAACCTAACCTAACCTAACCTAACCTAACCTAACCTAACCTAACCTAACCTAACCTAACCTAACCTAACCTAACCTAACCTAACCTAACCTAACCTAACCTAACCTAACCTAACCTAACCTAACCTAACCTAACCTAACCTAACCTAACCTAACCTAACCTAACCTAACCTAACCTAACCTAACCTAACCTAACCTAACCTAACCTAACCTAACCTAACCTAACCTAACCTAACCTAACCTAACCTAACCTAACCTAACCTAACCTAACCTAACCTAACCTAACCTAACCTAACCTAACCTAACCTAACCTAACCTAACCTAACCTAACCTAACCTAACCTAACCTAACCTAACCTAACCTAACCTAACCTAACCTAACCTAACCTAACCTAACCTAACCTAACCTAACCTAACCTAACCTAACCTAACCTAACCTAACCTAACCTAACCTAACCTAACCTAACCTAACCTAACCTAACCTAACCTAACCTAACCTAACCTAACCTAACCTAACCTAACCTAACCTAACCTAACCTAACCTAACCTAACCTAACCTAACCTAACCTAACCTAACCTAACCTAACCTAACCTAACCTAACCTAACCTAACCTAACCTAACCTAACCTAACCTAACCTAACCTAACCTAACCTAACCTAACCTAACCTAACCTAACCTAACCTAACCTAACCTAACCTAACCTAACCTAACCTAACCTAACCTAACCTAACCTAACCTAACCTAACCTAACCTAACCTAACCTAACCTAACCTAACCTAACCTAACCTAACCTAACCTAACCTAACCTAACCTAACCTAACCTAACCTAACCTAACCTAACCTAACCTAACCTAACCTAACCTAACCTAACCTAACCTAACCTAACCTAACCTAACCTAACCTAACCTAACCTAACCTAACCTAACCTAACCTAACCTAACCTAACCTAACCTAACCTAACCTAACCTAACCTAACCTAACCTAACCTAACCTAACCTAACCTAACCTAACCTAACCTAACCTAACCTAACCTAACCTAACCTAACCTAACCTAACCTAACCTAACCTAACCTAACCTAACCTAACCTAACCTAACCTAACCTAACCTAACCTAACCTAACCTAACCTAACCTAACCTAACCTAACCTAACCTAACCTAACCTAACCTAACCTAACCTAACCTAACCTAACCTAACCTAACCTAACCTAACCTAACCTAACCTAACCTAACCTAACCTAACCTAACCTAACCTAACCTAACCTAACCTAACCTAACCTAACCTAACCTAACCTAACCTAACCTAACCTAACCTAACCTAACCTAACCTAACCTAACCTAACCTAACCTAACCTAACCTAACCTAACCTAACCTAACCTAACCTAACCTAACCTAACCTAACCTAACCTAACCTAACCTAACCTAACCTAACCTAACCTAACCTAACCTAACCTAACCTAACCTAACCTAACCTAACCTAACCTAACCTAACCTAACCTAACCTAACCTAACCTAACCTAACCTAACCCAGTCCGCGCCGCGCTCCCGAGCAATACACACGCTCCCACGTGCCCGAGATCGTTCCGTAAAGTTCGAAAAATTAGTAAAAGTGGTATAAAGTTGAGTAATATAGAAGTGTTATATATAGAAAAAAGCGCGCTTTTACGAGGAATCGATCGGTACTAAGAAAATAAAAATCGGATTATAAACCGATTTTTAATTAAGAAAACAACGAATTAGACGCGGAGTGCGGCAACGAGAAAAGTGCGAACGCTGCAAATATTTGAGTGTAAAAGTGTGTAACGGCGATTGTAGAAAGTTGCGGAATTGTCTTCTCTACACCCCTGTGCAAGTTTCAAAATTTTCGTGCAAAAATTAGCAAAGATACAAATTTTTAAATCATTTTTTCCGTTAAATTCTGCCCATAAATCAACAACAAGTGCCTAAAAATAGTAAATTCCAGTGAAAAATTGTGCAAAATTTTACTCAGCGAGCAACACCTCGTCCTAGGCCAGAGTTTAAGTGCCTTCACAACCAGCTAGAGGCAACCACCTGGCCAGGACAAACAAAACTCCAGTATCACACGCCCTTGAGGTACTGGATCCGGAGCCATCAGCCACCAGAGAAATACATCATTGCAAAGGGGACATTGCGGCCATTCCAAAACTGTGCGGACATTAAAGATAAGTTCATGTGTTTTAAAGTTATAGAGCTGCAAAGTTTTGCAAAGTTGACATTTGTTGATAAGGCCGAAACTAGCTAAAATCTTCATTTTTAAAATACGAAAAATAGCGCAAATTTATTTTTTAGTAACACTTTATTAGGTTAGATATTCAAATTCAGTAATTTCAGAGGCACAACAAAGGTCAAATTACTTTTCATATTACGTAAAAATAAAAATTGTAAAAATTATTGCATCTCTATAACCACTAAGTAAGAGCAGTGGTTTTTAAACCCTCTCTGATAGTTTTTTAGATTTTTACTATATCCCTTGCATGATATTTACAGCTTCTAAGTGACAATTTTATGTTTTTAACGACCTTTAGTCGATCTAGAAGTGAACGCCATTTAGTACAGTCTTCAGTGAATAGTTATATATAAATTAATACACCAATACACCGAATAAATATCAAAAATTTACATGTGCCATATCACATGCCTAGTCACTAACTCATGACGTCATAACCGAGTAGAATCATACGTCGCAAACGAGTAGCAACGTACATCAGACGCAACGAGCAGCGCCGAGGTGGCGAGAAGATACACCACGATACACAGTAACTCTGTCAACTAGGGACTTACACACATTAGCTGGTAATTTAGGCTCCGCCCACGAAAAATTGCTATTAAAATTCTAACAGGAACACCAAAAATTTAAATTTTTGCATCTCTAAAATTGTACATCAAGTAGATAAACATAGCTAGAAATTAACCAGGATACAAATAAAAATATTCACACAAAATTTAATACGAAAAATTTTTTACAAAACAAATTTTTACACTGGAAAAAATCTCAAAATTCCCAATCTAACATTTTTTAACTCAGCACAAATAAATTAAAATAGTTTTCAGATAAAATACAGGGAAAATTCGATACAAAAAGTACTCAGTAACCGTGGATTAGAACACGGGACTAGGGCGTTCCCAAGCCACGCCCCCGAAAAATTCAACCGTATTGACTGAAGACTTGTACACACTTGCGTTTAATATTTTTCTGCTGACATTTGTTGCAAAGGCCGAATCTAACCAAATCCTTATAATAAAAATACCAAAAATAGCTCAAATTCATTTTTCAGTAATACTTAATTAAATTAAATAATCAAATTAAATTTATACAAAGGCACAACAAAGGTCAAAATACGTTTCAGATTACGCAAAAAATTAAAATTGTCAAAGTTTGCTGTCTATAGTTAGTAGTTTAGAGCCGTGGTTTTTTGACCCGCTCTGATAGTTTAAGATTTTTTATATCCTGGTGTGAAATACACAGCTCCAGTTGACAATTCAACTCAATTAACGATTCATAGTAGTTCTGGCATTAGAAGCTCTTAGCACTAAGTCTTAAGTAAATATTTAAACATAAGCCAAAACATCAACACATCAAACACACATTAAAAAATTACACATACCATATCGTATGCCTATTTATTAAAAATTATTAATATATTACGTCACAACTCAGATACGGCATACGTCGCAAACGAGTAGCAACGATCGTACACGCCCCACGCGACGATCAGCGCCGCGGTGGTGGAAGGATACACCACGCAACTCACTAAACCGCGTCAACTAGTGACGTAACACGGTTGTTGGTGATTTAGGCCCCGCCCACAAATCATTGCTATTAAAATCTGACAGGAACAACGAAATTATTTAGGCCCGACCACTAAAATATTGCTATTCAAATTTTTACAGGAGCAACGAAATATAAAAAATTTTTACATCTTTCAAATTTACAATTAGATAAACATAGCGGTGCGGCCATTAAAATAAGTGCATAAGAGCAGCGGTTTTTAAACCCTATCTGTTAGTTTTAAGATTTCTTTTTACTATTCCCCCACTAATCTTCAGCTATAAATAAGACACAAAATGATTCGCACACCAACAAAACAGACAGAATCAGGAGAAATGAGCCAGTTAGGCGCTACAGCCACTGGCAAAGCAATCACCTCCCCCGTTCCTGCTATTAGAAAAAGCTTAGGAGATAAAGACAGCGGTACTATAGTCGGACCCAAACCCTCTCCCCGTAAAGCCATCCAGGCTGGAAAAACAAAACCAAGGGTGGTGCCGCAGAAGCTGGTAGAGCAGCCTCAGTTAGATACGGGGTCCGGAGAGCCCCCGAAAGGAGACAAACCGGCCCCCGTAGACCGTATTAAGGAAGCGCGAGCATGCCTGAATAAGGCAAAGCTAAACTTGGGCATGTCTCGCAATCTGAAATCTGAAATAAAAGAAGTAGTAGTTAATGCGCTCGACAGGCTCTACCAGCTTGTGAAAGAGGCAGAGCTCACTAAAGGGAATCAAACCCGGGTCCTTACCCAGGAAACGGATGCTGAACCAGCAAGCAAAGGTAGTGAGGAGAAGGTGGATAGGGTGGCTCCCCCTACTGAACCCTCGCAGGTGCAGCACACAGCAACGGAAAGAGAGCTCCTACTTAGGCTAGACAGTCATGCGAGACTACTTGAGGCTAACACGAAGGAGCTTCAAAACCTCAAGGAGTCTCTCAAGACAGTCAAAGCACAAGAAAACAAAGGAACGTATGCGAGCGTAGCGGCCGGGCCAGCAAAAGGACCGCAGCTGAGAAGCGAGCCAACGCACTCAGTTGCGGTCTCGTCTGGGAGCGATACTGGGGACCAGGTTTTGGGTAAGATTAGATCCGCCCTAAATGCAACGAAAACCGGAATACAAATCGACCGCGTCCGGAAGATACGGGACGGCAAAGTCATAATTGGATGTGGATCGGAAGCGGAGCTGAAGAAAGTCAGAGAGGGCCTCAGCAAAGCGGGTAAGGGCCTGAACCTAGAGGAAGTCCGCAGCAGAGACCCTCTGGTTATTCTGCGGGACGTAATGGCCTATAATAAGGACGAGGATATAATTAGGGCCATCAAGTCTCAGAATGCGCAAATTTTGAGTGACGTTCCGGAGAAGGACCAGAGAATGGAGGTTAGGTTTAGGCGGAGGACGCGCAATGCACACACAGTGCACATAGTTATGCGGCTCTCATCCAGTGTACCCGGTGCCTGGGATACGGCCACAGCAAGCGGCTGTGTACGGAGGCGGAAGACAGATGCGGTCACTGCGGCGGTTGTCACCACCGCACCGAGTGCACCGATAGGCATGCGGGAAAACCCCCTACCTGCCGTAACTGCCACAAAAATAAGGCTGAACGACAGGACCACGGGGCATTTGACGCCGACTGTCCAGTAAGGAGGCGTTGGGACACCATTGCACGGGCGTCCATAGCTTATTGCTAAAGGCACCCAGGTGACTCAATGCACCCAACATGCTGGGCTCCACCAGTATCATGTTGTGCAGCAAAATTTGCAACGATCTGAGCTTGCCACGGCCGAGTTGATTAGCGAGGCGCCGAAGAGGGGATGGGCGCTCGCGCTGGTTCAGGAACCTTATATCGGAGCTATAGGTGAGATGCGGCATTATCCAGGGACTAGGATAATACAATGTGTCACCCGGGACGCAGGCGAAGTGGTCAAGGCGGCCATTGTACTATTCGACGATGCGATTGATATCATCCAATGTCCCCAACTCACGACGGCTAACATCGCTGTCGCTAAGTTGCGAACTGGGGCGTGGGAGATAGCAATCGTATCAGTCTACCTGGAACCAAATGTCGCAGTCGGACCTTACCTGGACCAAATTAGCTCGGCGGTGGAAGACTTGGGGATGGTCAATGTGTTACTGGGAGGAGACGTCAATGCCCGCAACACAGAATGGGGCTGCCAAAGTGCAGACCAAAGGGGTATAGAAGTGGCGGCAACATTGGACCAGCTGGAGCTCCACTTGCTAAATAAAGGGTCTGAGCCGACCTTTGACACGTACAGGGGCGGGAGGCATTATTCGAGTCGCGTCGACGTAACCGCGTGCTCAACCGCCCTCCTCGACCGGGTGGAGAACTGGAGTCTTGCTGATGATATAACATCTTCTGACCACAGGGCAATCGTGTTCCACTTGAAACTTGTGAGGTCCCAAGGTATAGACGTTAGGCGAACCACACGGAAGTTCAACACCAGTAGGGCAGACTGGGAAGAATTCAATACGACTCTAACCCGGCTGCTGACTGACAGCTGTTTGACGACCGCCGAGGTGAACGAGATCACTGAAAAAGGGGCGTTGGACAGCTTTGTTGGTCGGTACATGGACACCGTGGGGGAAGCCTGCGAGCTGGTCTTGCCAAAGGTCTCCAAGCGGAAAGGGGCACAGCTGCCCTGGTGGTCTGAGAATCTCACCCTCCTCAAGAAAGACGTGGCGAGAAAAAAGAGACGGATAAGAAACGCGAGGCCGGCCCGAAGGGAGCTGGTTGTACGCGAATACGTCGAAGCGAAAGAAGCTTACCGCCTTGAGGCAAAGGCGGCTCAGACCTCCAGTTGGAAACAGTTTTGTGAGAAACAAGACAGAGAGTCAATGTGGGATGGGATATACCGCGTGATTCGCCGCACGCAGACAATGCGCGAGGACGTCCTCCTCGTCCAGTCCAATAAAGTGCTGGATGCAGAGGGATCAGCCAGGCTGCTGGCAGAGGTTTTCTTCCCGGAAGACAACCCCGGGGAGGACAATGCGGACCACCAAATTGTAAGAGTTAAATCCGATGAAATCAACGCGGAGAGTGGTGGCGAAACCCTCGACCCTCCGTTTACGATGGAGGAACTCCGATGGTCCGTGTCAACCTCAAATGCCAAGAAGGCACCGGGCGCAGACGGACTCACTGCGGATATCTGCCGGGCGGCCATTGACGCGGACCCAGTCCTATTTTTGGCTCTCACAAATAGATGTCTCGCGCTTTCCCACTTCCCCACGAGGTGGAAGGAAGCGGTTGTCGTGGCTTTCCGGAAGCCCAACAAAGAGGACTATACGCACCCGAAATCTTATAGGCCGATCGGACTTCTGCCCGTCATGGGGAAAATGTTCGAAAAGATCATGGTCAAAAGAATCCGGTGGTACACTGCGCCTTATATCAGTAGCCATCAATATGGCTTTATACCGCAGAGATGTACCGAGGACTCCCTGTATAACCTGACCCAGCACCTGCGAGCTCGCTTGGAGGAGAAGGAGATTGTAGTGCTGGTGTCACTGGATATAGAGGGAGCCTTCGATAACGCTTGGTGGCCTGCTATAAGGTGTAGACTGGCCGAAACGCGCTGCCCCGTGAATCTGCGGCGCCTTGTCGATAGCTACTTTAGCGATCGCAAGGTGTCCGTACGGTACGCGGGGGCAGAGTGGGCCAGAGAGACCACCAAGGGGTGCGTGCAAGGGTCCGTGGGGGGTCCGGCCTTCTGGACCCTCCTCATTAACCCCCTTCTGGAAGAGGTGGTAAAGGGCGGGACATACTGCCAAGCGTTCGCAGATGACATTGTGCTGGTCATCTCGGGGCAGAAGGCTCAGGACATCTCGAGTAAGGCCAATGAGGCTCTCGCTCATATTCATGAATGGGGAGTCAAGAACAAGCTGCGGTTTGCACCACACAAAACAAAGGTGATGGTGCTAACCAATAAGCTTAAATACGACACCCCATTACTAACTATGGGAGGCGAGCAACTCGGCCATACAAGGGAAGTCCGGATACTAGGTATCACGATTGACGATAGACTGACGTACAACAGCCACGTCAAAAATGTCTGTAAGAAGGCCGAGGGCCTCTATCGTCAATTGTGCAGGGCCGCGAAGGTATCTTGGGGTCTGAATTCCGAGGTGATCAGGACAATGTATCTGGCGGTGTTGGAGCCAGTGATTTTGTATGGAGCGAGTGCATGGGCGCCAGCAGCTAGGAAGCTGACGGTTCGCAGGCAGCTCGAGGCGGTGCAGCGGGGGTTCGCGCGAAAAATAGCGAAAACCCACCGTACCGCTTCACTGCACTCGGCCCTTATACTCGCCGGGCTGCTCCCCTTGGACCTCCGAGTCCAGGAGGCGGCAGAGCTGTACGCGGTAAAACGTGGGCACTCCCGGCGGATAGTAGGCGACCGAGAACTGGAGACACCAGAAAGCTTCCTGAGACTACCACACCCGTCTGTTCAAATTGGTGTGGAGTTCTCATGCCTGGGAGAAAGTGCGGAGGAAGTCCAACTTGCCACCGCGGCTGTCGATCTGGTTATTTACACCGATGGCAGTCGCATAGACGACAAAGTGGGAGCGGCGTTCACTGTCACGCGGAACGCCGCAGAGTTAAAAACCAAAAAGCTCAAGTTGGGTAACTTCTGCACCGTATACCAGGCAGAGCTGTTGGCCTTAGAGGAAGCAACAAGGCACGCGGCCAACGAGTCGGCGCAATCGTGTGCCATTATGAGCGACTCGCGATCCGCCCTCGAAACTCTCGCACAACCGGACACCCTCCATCCCCTAGCGTTTAGAGTGAAAGAGAATATAATGAAAGCGAGAGAGAAAGGAAAGAATGTGAAACTATTTTGGGTGAAAGCGCACGCGGGGATGGTGGGCAACGAGAGGGCGGACCAGCTGGCCAAGGATGCGGCCTTAAAAAGCAAGAAGAGACCAGAGTATGAGAGGTGCCCCGTTTCCTTCGTCAAGCGACAACTCAGGTTGGATACGCTTGACGAATGGAACCGGAGGTATGCGGAAGGCAACACGGCTTCAACAACGAGGATTTTCTTCCCGAACGCAGATATAGCATATCGAGTCCTCCGAAGTATTCAGATGGACACAGTTCTGGTCCAGATGTTCACGGGGCACGGGGGATTCTCGGAGTACCTGCACAGGTTTAAACTCAAAGAGAGTCCTTCGTGCCTTTGTGATCCTGCGGTGGACCAGACTGTATTGCATCTAATCAGCTGTTGCCCGAGGTATGGCAGATTGAGGTATGACTGCGAAATGACAATGGGCGTTGACATACAGAGGAACACCATCTCCTCTATCATAGACGACGCCCAGAGCCGTCCCGTATTTCTCCAATTTGCAGCAAAAATAATTAAAAAAGCCACAAAAGAAAATAAAGCCAGTCAGTAACAAAAATTAAACGTAAATAGGAAACAGACATTACCAGACAAATAAGTATAAGCCACAGTTAAATAAATAGATTAAGTAGAAAATAAGAAAAATGGTTAAAATTCGAAATGCAGTGTAAATATAATGTATACATAGATAGGAACAAACATAAGTATAGAAATAAGAAATATTATTTAAGCATAGACTAAGTGAAATATTGTAATTAGCATAAGAAATAAATAAATAGCGATGTAAAACAAAAATAACCATACTATAGCGTAAGCAACAATAGATATATTAATATTAAATGTATAAAATTAAGATAGATAAATGATAAAACAGAGCCGGCGGTGGGGGGTTTTAGTCAGTAAGAGTCTGACACTGTCTGGGCCCTCCATTCCCAGACGTCCATTCGAGGATTTCCCCCCGCCGCCTAGAAATTGTAAACTAGAATAAAAAAGGCTCTGACCATGTTAGAGGTACTTTTGCATTGTATAATTTAAAAAAAAAAAAAAAAAAAAAAAAAAAAAAAC
>NW_027181748.1:16412500-16415000 GCF_028537555.1 Battus philenor | reverse complement strand
CCTAACCTAACCTAACCTAACCTAACCTAACCTAACCTAACCTAACCTAACCTAACCTAACCTAACCTAACCTAACCTAACCTAACCTAACCTAACCTAACCTAACCTAACCTAACCTAACCTAACCTAACCTAACCTAACCTAACCTAACCTAACCTAACCTAACCTAACCTAACCTAACCTAACCTAACCTAACCTAACCTAACCTAACCTAACCTAACCTAACCTAACCTAACCTAACCTAACCTAACCTAACCTAACCTAACCTAACCTAACCTAACCTAACCTAACCTAACCTAACCTAACCTAACCTAACCTAACCTAACCTAACCTAACCTAACCTAACCTAACCTAACCTAACCTAACCTAACCTAACCTAACCTAACCTAACCTAACCTAACCTAACCTAACCTAACCTAACCTAACCTAACCTAACCTAACCTAACCTAACCTAACCTAACCTAACCTAACCTAACCTAACCTAACCTAACCTAACCTAACCTAACCTAACCTAACCTAACCTAACCTAACCTAACCTAACCTAACCTAACCTAACCTAACCTAACCTAACCTAACCTAACCTAACCTAACCTAACCTAACCTAACCTAACCTAACCTAACCTAACCTAACCTAACCTAACCTAACCTAACCTAACCTAACCTAACCTAACCTAACCTAACCTAACCTAACCTAACCTAACCTAACCTAACCTAACCTAACCTAACCTAACCTAACCTAACCTAACCTAACCTAACCTAACCTAACCTAACCTAACCTAACCTAACCTAACCTAACCTAACCTAACCTAACCTAACCTAACCTAACCTAACCTAACCTAACCTAACCTAACCTAACCTAACCTAACCTAACCTAACCTAACCTAACCTAACCTAACCTAACCTAACCTAACCTAACCTAACCTAACCTAACCTAACCTAACCTAACCTAACCTAACCTAACCTAACCTAACCTAACCTAACCTAACCTAACCTAACCTAACCTAACCTAACCTAACCTAACCTAACCTAACCTAACCTAACCTAACCTAACCTAACCTAACCTAACCTAACCTAACCTAACCTAACCTAACCTAACCTAACCTAACCTAACCTAACCTAACCTAACCTAACCTAACCTAACCTAACCTAACCTAACCTAACCTAACCTAACCTAACCTAACCTAACCTAACCTAACCTAACCTAACCTAACCTAACCTAACCTAACCTAACCTAACCTAACCTAACCTAACCTAACCTAACCTAACCTAACCTAACCTAACCTAACCTAACCTAACCTAACCTAACCTAACCTAACCTAACCTAACCTAACCTAACCTAACCTAACCTAACCTAACCTAACCTAACCTAACCTAACCTAACCTAACCTAACCTAACCTAACCTAACCTAACCTAACCTAACCTAACCTAACCTAACCTAACCTAACCTAACCTAACCTAACCTAACCTAACCTAACCTAACCTAACCTAACCTAACCTAACCTAACCTAACCTAACCTAACCTAACCTAACCTAACCTAACCTAACCTAACCTAACCTAACCTAACCTAACCTAACCTAACCTAACCTAACCTAACCTAACCTAACCTAACCTAACCTAACCTAACCTAACCTAACCTAACCTAACCTAACCTAACCTAACCTAACCTAACCTAACCTAACCTAACCTAACCTAACCTAACCTAACCTAACCTAACCTAACCTAACCTAACCTAACCTAACCTAACCTAACCTAACCTAACCTAACCTAACCTAACCTAACCTAACCTAACCTAACCTAACCTAACCTAACCTAACCTAACCTAACCTAACCTAACCTAACCTAACCTAACCTAACCTAACCTAACCTAACCTAACCTAACCTAACCTAACCTAACCTAACCTAACCTAACCTAACCTAACCTAACCTAACCTAACCTAACCTAACCTAACCTAACCTAACCTAACCTAACCTAACCTAACCTAACCTAACCTAACCTAACCTAACCTAACCTAACCTAACCTAACCTAACCTAACCTAACCTAACCTAACCTAACCTAACCTAACCTAACCTAACCTAACCTAACCTAACCTAACCTAACCTAACCTAACCTAACCTAACCTAACCTAACCTAACCTAACCTAACCTAACCTAACCTAACCTAACCTAACCTAACCTAACCTAACCTAACCTAACCTAACCTAACCTAACCTAACCTAACCTAACCTAACCTAACCTAACCTAACCTAACCTAACCTAACCTAACCTAACCTAACCTAACCTAACCTAACCTAACCTAACCTAACCTAACCTAACCTAACCTAACCTAACCTAACCTAACCTAACCTAACCTAACCTAACCTAACCTAACCTAACCTAACCTAACCTAACCTAACCTAACCTAACCTAACCTAACCTAACCTAACCTAACCTAACCTAACCTAACCTAACCTAACCTAACCTAACCTAACCTAACCTAACCTAACCTAACCTAACCTAA